>NC_057812.1:44276018-44284148 GCF_018294505.1 Triticum aestivum
GAGTGACAAATCCCAGTCTCGATCCGTGTCAACCCAACAGCTACTTTCGGAGATACCTGTAATGCACCTTTATAGTCACCCAGTTACGTTGTGACGTTTGATACACCCAAGGCACTCTTACGGTATCCGGGAGTTACACGATCTCATGGTCGTAGGAAGAGATACTTGACACTTGCAAAGCTCTAGCAAAACGAACTACACGATCTTTTATGCTATGCTTAGGATTGGGTCTTGTCCATCACATCATTCTCCTAATGATGTGATCCCGTTATCAACGACATCCAATGTCCATAGTCAGGAAACCATGACTATCTGTTGATCACAACGAGCTGGTCAACTAGAGGCTTACCAGGGACATAGTGTGGTCTAAGTATTCACACGTGTATTACGATTTCCGGATAATACAGTTATAGCATGAATAAAAGACAATTATCATGAACAATGAAATATAATAATACTTTTATTATTGCCTCTAGGGCATATTTCCAACAGTCGTCTCAACAGATTTAGATGGTGCCCTTTTTAACGTGAATGCAACTGTCTCTAATGCATAACCCCAAAACGATAGTGGTAGATCAGTAAGAGACATCATAGATTGCACTATATCCAATAAAGTACGGTTATGACGTTCGGACACACCATTATGCTATGGTGTTCCATGTGGCATGAGTTTGTGAAACTATTCCACGTTGTTTTAATTGAAGACCAAACTCGTAACTCAAATATTTGTCTCCGCGATCAGATCGTAGAAACTTTTATTTTCTTGTTACGATGATTTCCCACTTCACTCTGAAGTTCTTTGAACTTTTTCAAATGTTTCAGACTTATGTTTCATCAAGTAGATATACTCATATCTGCTCAAATCATCTGTGAAGTTCAGAAAATAACGATACTTGCCATGACCCTTAACACTCATCGGACCGCATACATCAGTATGTATTATTTCCAATAAGTCAGTTGCTCGCTCCGGAGAACGGAGTCTTAGTCATCTTGCCCATGAGGCATGGTTCGCAAGTACCAAGTGATTCATAATCAAGTGGTTACAAAATCCCATCAGCATGGAGTTTCTTCATGCGCTTTACACCAATATGACCTAAACGGCAGTGCTACAAATAAGTTGCACTATCATTATTAACTTTGCATCTTTTGATTTCAATATCATGATTATGTGTATCACTACGATCGAGATCCAACGAACTATTTTCATTGGGTGTGTAACCATATAAGGTTTTATTCATGTAAACAGAACAACAATTTATTCTCTTACTTAAATGAATAACAGTATCACAATAAACATGATCAAATCATATTCATGCTTAACGCAAACACCAAATAACACTTATTCAGGTTCAACACTAATCCCGAAAGTATAGGGAGTGTGCGATGATGATCATATCAATCTTGGAACCACTTTCAACACACATCGTCACTTTACCCTTAACTAGTCTCTGTTTATTCTGCAACTCCCGTTTCGAGTTACTAATCTTAGCAACTGAACTAGTATCAAATACTGAGGGGTTGCTATAAACACCAGTAAAGTACACATCAATAACATGTATATCAAATATACTTATGTTCACTTTGCCATCCTTCTTATCTGCCAATCACTTGGGGTAGTTCCGCTTCCAGTGACCAGTCCCTTTGTAGTAGAAACACTTAGTCTCAGGCTTAGGACCAGACTTGGGCTTCTTCACTTGAGTAGCAACTTGCTTGCTGTTCTTCTTGAAGTTCCCCTTCTTCCCTCTGCCCTTTTCTTGAAACTAGTGGTCTTGTCTACCATCAATACTTGATGTTTTTCTCGATTTCTACCTTCGTCAATTTCAGCATTACGAAGAGCTTGGGAATCATTTCCGTTATCCCTTGCATATCATAGTTCATCACAAAGTTCTACTAACTTGGTGATGGTGACTAGAGAATTCTGTCAATCACTATCTTATCTGGAAGATTAACTTTCACTTGATTCAAGCGATTGTTGTACTCAGACAATCTGGGCACATGCTCACTAGTTGAGCGATTCTCCTCCATCTTTTAGCTATAGAACTTGTTGGAGACTTTCATATCTCTCAACTCGGGTATTTGCTTGAAATATTAACTTCAACTCCTGGAACATCTCATATGCTCCATGATGTTCAAAACGTCTTTGAAGTCCCGATTCTAAGCTGTTAAGCATGGTGCACTAAACTATCAAGTAGTCATCATATTGAGCTAGCCAAACGTTCATAAAGTCTACATCTCCTCCTGCAATAGGCCCGTCACCTAGCGGTGCATCAAGGACATAATTCTTCTGTGCAGCAATGAGGATAAACCTCAGATCACGGATCCAATCCGCATCTTTGCTACTAACATTTTTCAACACAATTTTCTCTAGGAACATATCAAAATAAACACAGGGAAGCAACAACGTGAGCTATTGATCTACAACATAATTTGCAAAATACTACCAGGACTAAGTTCATGATAAATTTAAGTTCAATTAATCATATTACTTAAGAACTCCCACTTAGATAGACATCCCTCTAATCCTCTAAGTGATCACGTGATCCAAATCAACTAAACCATGTCCGATCATCACGTGAGATGGAGTAGTTTTCAATGGTGAACATCGTTATGTTGATCATATCTACCATATGATTCACGCTCGACCTTTCGGTCTCCGTGTTCCGAGGCCATATCTGTATATGCTTGGCTCGTCAAGTATAACCTGAGTATTCCGCGTGCGCAACTGTTTTGCACCCGTTGTATTTGAACGTAGAACCTATCACACCCGATCATCACGTGGTGTCTCAGCACGAAGAACTTTCGCAACGGTGCATACTCAGGGAGAACACTTCTTGATAATTTAGTGAGAGATCATCTTATAATGCTACCGTCAATCAAAGCAAGATAAGATGCATAAAAGGATAAACATCACATGCAATCAATATAAGTGATATGATATGGCCATCATCATCTTGTGCTTGTGATCTCCATCTCCGAAGCACCGTCGTGATCACCATCGTCACCGGCGTGACACCTTGAACACCATCGTAGCATCGTTTTCGTCTCGCCAAGCTTATGCTTCTACGACTATCACGATCGCTTAGTAACAAAGTAAAGCATTACATCGCGATTGCATTGCATACAATAAAACGACAACCATAAGGCTCCTGCCAGCTGCCGATAACTTGGTTACAAAACATGATCATCTCATACAATAAAATTCAGCATCATGTCTTGACCATATCACATCACAACATGCCCTGCAAAAACAAGTTAGACGTCCTCTACTTTGTTGTTGCAAGTTTTACGTGGCTGCTACGGGTTTAAGCAAGAACCAATCTCACCTACGCATCAAAACCACAACGATAGTTTGTCAAATAGACTCCGTTTTAACCTTCGCAAGGACCGGGCGTAGCCATACTTGGTTCAACTAAAGTTGGAGAGACAGTCGCCCGCAAGCCACCTGTGTGCAAAGCATGTCGGGGGAACCGGTCTCGCGTAAGCGTACACGTAAGGTTGGTCCGGGTCGTCTCGTCCAACAATGCCGCTGAACCAAAGTATGACATGCTGGTAGGCAGTATGACTTATATCGCCCACAACTCACTTGTGTTCTACTCGTGCATATAACATCAACATAAATAACCTAGGCTCGGATGCCACTGTTGGGTTTCGTAGTAATTTCAAAAAATTTCCTACGCACACGCAAGATCATGTGATGCATAGCAACGAGAGGGGAGAGTGTTGTCTACGTACCCACGCAGACCGACTGCGGAAGCGTTGACACAACGTAGAGGAAGTAGTCGCACGTCTTCACGATCCAACCGATCAAGCACCGAAACTACGGCACCTCCGAGTTCGAGCACACGTTTAGCTCGATGACGATCCCCGGACTCCGATCCAGCAAAGTGTCGGGGAAGAGTTCCGTCAGCACGACGGCGTGGTGACGATCTTGATGCACTACAGCAGCAGGGCTTCGCCTAAACTCCGCTATAGTATTATCGAGGAATATGGTGGCTGGGGGCACCGCACACGGCTAAGGAATAGATCACGTGGATCAACTTGTGTGTCCTTTGGGGTGCCCTGCCTCTGTATATAAAGGACTAGAGGGGGGAGGCTGGCCGGCCAAGGGAGGGCGCGCCAGGAGAGTCCTACTCCCTCTAGGAGTAGGATTCCCCCCCAATCCTAGTTGGAATAGGATTCCTTGAGGGGGGAAAGAGAGAGAGGGGGCCGACCACCTCTCCTAGTCCTAATAGGACTAGGGGAAGGGGGGAGGCGCACAGCCACCTTGGGCTGCCCTTTTGTCCTTTCCACTAAAGCCCACTAAGGCCCATATAACTCCCGGGGGGTTCCAGTAACCTCCCGGTACTCCGGTAAAATCCCGATTTCACCCGGAACACTTCCGATATCCAAACATAGGCTTCCAATATATCAATCTTTACGTCTCGACCATTTCGAGACTCCTCGTCATGTCCGTGATCACATCCGGGACTCCGAACAACCTTTGGTACATCAAAATGCATAAACTCATAATATAACTGTCATCGTAACCTTAAGCGTGCGGACCCTACGGGTTCGAGAACAATGTAGACATGACCGAGACACGTCTCCGGTCAATAACCAATAGCGGGACCTGGATGCCCATATTGGCTCCTACATATTCTATGAAGATCTTTATTGGTCAGACCGCATAACAACATACGTTGTTCCCTTTGTCATCGGTATGTTACTTGCCCGAGATTCGATCGTCGGTATCCAATACCTAGTTCAATCTCGTTACCGGCAAGTCTCTTTACTCGTTCCGTAATACATCATCTCGCAACTAACATATTAGTTACAATGCTTGCAAGGCTTATGTGATGTGCATTACCGAGAGGGCCCAGAGATACCTCTCCGACAATCGGAGTGACAAATCCTAATCTCGAAATACGCCAAGCCAACATCCACCTTTGGAGACACCTGTAATGCTCCTTTATAATCACCCAGTTACGTTGTGACGTTTGGTAGCACCCAAAGTGTTCCTCCGGAAAACGGGAGTTGCATAATCTCATAGTCATAGGAACATGTATAAGTCATGAAGAAAGCAATAGCAACATACTAAATGATCGGGTGCTAAGCTAATGGAATGGGTCATGTCAATCAGATCATTCAACTAATGATGTGACCTCATTAATCAAATAACAACACTTTGTTCATGGTTAGGAAACATAACCATCTTTGATTAACGAGCTAGTCAAGTAGAGGCATACTAGTGACACTCTGTTTGTCTATGTATTCACACATGTATTATGTTTCCAGTTAATACAATTCTAGCATGAATAATAAACATTTATCATGAAATAAGGAAATAAATAATAACTTTATTATTGCCTCTAGGGCATATTTCCTTCACTTTCCTCTTCCTCCTCCTCGTTTTCGTGGGAGGAGTGTGCCTCGGTGTTTTCGGACGATGAGTTTGATGCAATCTTGCGCTGGAGACCTTTCCTGGTCCCCGCAGCCTTTTTCTTGGCCTTCTTCTCCGGCGCCTCATAGGGCGCCGGAACCAGCATCTCCGTTAAGAGAGCTCTTGCTGGATCTCCGAGCAGTGGGGCCGGACAATCGATCTGCTCCACTGTCGCTACCCAGTCCTGTTATAATGGCGTGGAGGCTCAGATCCGTCACATGATTATACCGGGGAAAGGAACATCTTATGAGATATAAAGAGCTTACCGGATTGGCAGGGCGCTTTGTGCTGAGTCCGCGATCCTTAGTAAGGGGAGAAGGTACCTCGGCGGCCTTGAACAACACCTTCCAGACGTCTTGGTGCGTCATGTTGAAAAGCTTTCGCAGCGTCTGGTGCTTGGCCGGGTCGAACTCCCACATATTGAATGCCCGTATTTGACACGGAAGGATCCGGCGGAAGAGCATGACCTGGACCACGTTGACAAGCTTGATTCTCTTGCTTATCATATTTTTAACACAGTTCTGGAGTCCGGTCAGCTCCACCGGTGAACCCCAGGATAGGCCCTTCTCTTTCCAGGAAGTGAGCCCCATGGGGATGCCGGATCGAAATTCGGGGGCTGCCACCAAGTTGGTGTCGCGTGGCTCGGTGATGTAGAACCACCCCGATTGCCACCCCTTCACGGTCTCCAGATAGGAGCCTTCGAGCCAGGTGACGTTGGGCATTTCGCCCACCATGGCGCCTCCGCACTCCGCTTGCTGGCCGACCACCACCTTCGGTTTCACGTTGAAGGTCTTCAGCCACAGGCCGAAGTGGGGCTTGATGCGGAGGAAGGCCTCGCACACGACGATAAACGCCGAGATGTTGAGGATGAAATTGACGGCCAGATCATGGAAGTCCAGCCTGTAGTAGAACATGAGCCCGCAGACAAATGGGTGGAGGGGAAATCCCAGTCCGCGGACGAAGTGGGTAAGGAATACAACCCTATCATGGGGTTCTGGAGTAGGGACGATCTGCCCCGCGTCTGGGAGCCAGTGCGCGATGTCTGCGGCCAGGTATCCGGCTTCTCGGAGCTTCGTAATGTTCTCCTCCGTAACGGAGGAGACCATCCACTTGCCTCCCGCTCCGGACATGTTCGGAATGGCTTTGCGGAGAAGGTGAGAACTTGGGCGCCGGAGCTCGAGTGCGCGAGAGTGGATGGGTAGGGGAAGAAGAAGGTGTGGGTGAAAAAGAGGAATTCTTGTCCCTTTATAAAGGCGGTAGAAAATGTGCGCCTCCCTACTTGCCCCATAAAATCTCTTATTTCCCAAGCGCCGCGATTGATGGCACGGTTGGGTTACCCATATCCGTATTGATGAGAATCCCGTGATAAGGGGAACACGATCTCTGCTTCGACAAGACATGCCAATAAAACCACCTCGCAACACGCGCAGTGGCAGACAGGGAAAAACGTGTTGGAAATATGCCCTAGAGGCAATAATAAATTAGTTATTATAATATTTCCTTGTTCATGATAATCGTTTATTATCCATGCTAGAATTGTATTGATAGGAAACTTAGATACATGTGTGGATACATAGACAACACCATGTCCCTAGTAAGCCTCTAGTTGATTAGCTCGTTGATCGATAGATGGTTACGGTTTCCTGACCATGGACATTGGATGTCGTTGATAACGGGATCACATCATTAGGAGAATGATGTGATGGACAAGACCCAATCCTAAGCCTAGCACAAGATCATGTAGTTCATATGCTAAAGCTTTTCTAATGTCAAGTATCATTTCCTTAGACCATGAGATTGTGCAACTCCCGGATACCGCAGGAGTGCTTTGGGTGTGCCAAACGTCACAACGTAACTGGGTGGCTATAAAGGTACACTACAGGTATCTCCAAGTGTCTGTTGGGTTGGCACGAATCAAGACTGGGATTTGTCACTCCGTATGACGGAGAGGTATCTCTGGGCCCACTCGGTAATGCATCATCATAATGAGCTCAATGTAACTAAGGAGTTAGTCACGGGATCATGCATTACGGAACGAGTAAAGAGACTTGCCGGTAACGAGATTGAACAAGGTATTGGGATACCGACGATCGAATCTCGGGCAAGTAACATACCGATAGACAAAGGGAATTGTATGCGGGATTGATTGAATCCTCGACATCGTGGTTCATCCGATGAGATTATCGAGGAGCATGTGGGAGCCAACATGGGTATCCAGATCCCGCTATTGGTTATTGGCCGGAGATTCATCTCGGTCATGTCTACGTGTCTCCCGAACCAGTAGGGTCTACACACTTAAGGTTTGGTGACGCTAGGGTTATAGAGATATATTAGTATGCGGTAACCCGAAAGTTGTTCGGAGTCCCGGATGAGATCCCGAACGTCACGAGGAGTTTTGGAATGGTCCGGAGGTAAAGATTTATATATGATAAGTCTTGTTTTGGTCGCCGGAAAAGTTTCGCGCATTATCGGTATTGTACCGGGAGTGCCGAAAGGGGTCCGGGGGTCCACCAAGGGGGTCCACCTGCCTCGGGGGGCCACATGGGCTGTAGGGGTGTGCGCCTTGGCCTATATGGGCCAAGGGCACCAACCCCAAGAGGCCCATGCGCCAAGAGATAAGGGAAAGGAAGAGTCCTAAAGGAGGAAGGCACCTCCTAGGTGCCTTGGGGAGGATGGACTCCTCCCTGGCCGCACCCTTCCTTGGAGGAAGG